>NC_045549.1:1627515-1642515 GCF_009769535.1 Thamnophis elegans | reverse complement strand
TGTTTTTTCCTTGCTGCGTTCAGTTTGGATACAACTAGGAGTTCCCCATTTTCACAGATGAGACCCAGAGTGGCTAGTCATGCCACTAGACCCTCCACTTTCTCTTCCAAGGAATCCAACCAGTTTGCATTTGGTGCAGGTATAATTTGGGTCCTCCGCAGCGGTGAATACATTTGTGGCACAAAGTTTGCAAGTCATCACAGGCTCTTTTTCTGCCCTCTTTTTCTGTGACTTTGTCAATCTTCATGCAAGGGCTCCCAATAAATCCAAAGCAAGCACAATCTTTTTATATAATCCTTTTCATGCTGTAATCTTGGGGGGCAATAGGGAAGGGGGCCTTCCCTCTTGTTAAAAATGAGTCTTCATTTCCCCTCTTGTGATTAATGTTATAATAGTACTTAAGTACTCAAATGGTACTTAATAAGGAACTGAAGGCAAATCAGGCGTGTTCTTCATAAGCATTGGTATCATGTCTTTGTTGAAAAGTATAGCTAATCAACCCACAAGGGGGGGGGATCAGTCAGCTTTCGGGGGGGGGGAAAGATTTACAGTCATACATTTTCAGTTAATGTAAAAAGGAATAGAGAAAAAAAGAAATCCATCTCGTTTAGTTCTTTGTGTACTTGTCGTACACACACAAACACACAGCTCCTCACACGTTGTTTGCTAAGCTCCCAAAAATCATATGGAGCAACAAAAAGGAAAAGGTGGTTTGCAAGCCGAAAAAAGTTTCCTTTTCCAATGCAAAAGGGAAACAAGCAATCAAAAGCGATTAACACGTAGAGAGCGATTTTGAGGGTACATATTTGTTTAAAGGAATGACTGTTTTTTCTGGGCTAAAAAAAAGACCCTTGGAAATTTCTTATCTCTGCTGAACTCACCCTGGAAACTTCTTGTATACCTGGAGATTGTGTGATACATTCTTCTCAATAACTTACACTCTAAAGGCAGGAGAAAAGATTAGTTCCGGGACTCACTGCGGATGATACGGTGTCTTTCCATCAATCCACTGCCAGTTTCTCTCAAGAAATTGCAAACCAATCCAGATTCCTTGGTTTAACGTTTGGGACTGTGACTCCAGAAATAACTGCAAAAGACAAAAACCAAAACCAGCATCTCTCTAGAGACTTTTCTGCGACTGAGACTTTTCTCATCTCAAAACCTTTGCAGGAATGGGACTGTCTGGCTTGGTTTTCCCAATCAAGTTAACCAGAAGGGACAGGCCAATTTCAGTGCAAAAGGCCTGGTGTTCAAAAAGGGAGATGCAGGATAATTTGGGCTTGAACAAAATTGAACCAAAACTGAAGTCTTTTTGAAAGGGCAGCCTTGCTAGCTGGGAAGGGGGAGCACAAACCATTTACAGATCGAGGAAGGGTGCAACATGTCACGAAGAGGCTGGAAAGGGATTTGAGATGCAACAGTGCAACCAGAATGCAAAACATCATACTGGATCAAAAGCAGAACTTTCAGATAATTTGGCCACCGCTCGAAAGAAACTGAGAGAGGGGGCACTTGAGGAATTTGCATAGCATGACATGGTATCTCAGATTTATGCTTAATAATTGAGGCACCTATTTCCACATACCCAATTAGATCAATGGGGGCCGAGTAGTGGGTCATGGGGACTCCAAAAGGGGTTAACTAAGCTGGTCAGTAAATTCCCAGGGGATCAGATTTGCGTGGGCATAAATAGCTCCTTCAGGAACTTCTTACTTAATTAATTTTTTCCTTCCCCAAAACTGAGACAAAGTCCTAGAGAAACTCCACAAAATAACCTCTGCCTTGGGTGATTGTTGGATGGATTGAAACCTGGACTTAAGGAGAAACTTCCTAAGAGTGAGGACAATTAACCACTGGAACTGTTTGCCACCAAAAGTTGTGGCTGCATCATCACTGGAGGTTTTTAAGAAAAGACAGGACAGCCACTTGTATGGAATGGTATAGGGTCTCCTGCTTGAGCAGTGGGTTGGACTCGAAGACCTCCAAGGTCCCTCCCAGTTCTATTTTGATTGATTGATTGAGTCTCTTCTTGTTGCAGCTATGGGACATAGAGGGAAATGGGTGAGTCCTCCTTCCTGTCTCTGGAATGTGGGTCCCTTGGACCTTGAGGAAAAACAATGAAACAGGAAGAGAGGCAGAGGGTGTCAGCCTTCCCACTTTGGTTGCAAAAGTTGGGAGGTTGAAAGCAATCCCAGATCTCCCTGCGAGAAAGACCCTTACAGAGTTGGGCTATGAGGCAAGTCTTTTGGATCCTGTGACCCGGTAGTTTTGACCACTAATACTCCTAGGTTCCACTTACCTCTACATGGGGATGGATGACAATAGCCAGTGTTGTGTTTATAGATTCACAGATCTTCTGGGCCTCATAAAACGTCATTAAGTTGGAAAAGATAAAATAGAGGCTGCCACTCACCACCGTCCACCCGTTATTTATCATTGCAAGGGTGTCTTCTTTGAACCATGCAAGAGGCAGAGAAGGGGTGAAAGGCATTTATTGGGAATTTGTTTGTACAGTAGGATTGTGCACGCATATACTGTATTTTTCGGACTATTGTGGGAGGCAGATCCAACCGCCAACCAGCAGCTCGTGCTAAATCATGTTGTTGTTTGCTGCAAGGAGGCAAATTGCTGGAAGGCTGGGGGCTGGCAGGTGGGTGGGACTTTGGCAACATTTGCTGTATAAGATGCACAGACATTTCCACCCACTTTTTTGGCGGGGTGGGAGTGTGTCTTATACACCGAAAAATACAGTATTTATTCAGAGTCTGCATGAGAATCGGAATCCGGCTGAGTTTGGATTGGATCTTCATTTCCCCAAGAATGGATCTGAATCTATTCCACTCCATTACTTGATGTTAGCAAAGTTGCACTTCCTATTTGTTTATCTAGATTTTAGGGTGCTGCAGAAAGTGAGTTTGGGACAATAGCATTATTCTGTAGGACTGTTCTCATGGATGCATACCAAACACATTCTCAAAACACCTCCCCACCAGCAATTTTCCTCCCTCTCACAGTGCCTGGAGGCTGATAGGGGCTGGATGGAGAGCAACAGGTTGAAACCAAACCCTGGCAAGACCGAGTGGCTGGGTTTGGGGTTCGTTGGCCCAGGAGAATTGCCACCTTTGGTCTTGGATGGAGTGGCACTACCTCAGAGAGCAGTTGGCGGCTGTGGCCAGGAGGGCCTTGCAGGTTGTGCACCAGTTAGGCCCTTTCCTGGACCACAGTCCCTACTCACAGTTACTCATGCCCGTGTCACTTCCCATCTTGACTATTGCAATGCGCTCTACATGGGGCTGTCCTTCAAGATCATCCGGAAGGTCCTTTCGGTGCAAACTGCAGCAGCCCGCACGGTTTTGTGCAGACCTCGGTGTGCACATGTATCACCTCTCCTGCGGGAGCTGCATTGGCTGTTGATTTGCTTCTGGGTGCAATTCAAGGTGCTGGTTGTCACCTTTAAAGCCCTTCATGGCTTGGGACCAGGTTATCTGAGAGACTGTCTCTTGCCGGTCACATCTACCCGATTCACCAGAGCGGGGAGGCGAGGAATGTTGCGGGTCCCGTCCCCAAGGGATATACATCTGGTGGGACCCAGGAGAAGAGCCTTTTCCGTAGTGGCTCCCTCTCTGGAACATCATTCCCCAGAAATTAGAACGGCCCCCACTCTAATACTCCTCCGGAAGGCGCTGAAAGCCTGGTTCTGCCAGCGGGCCTGGGGAACCCAGAGGGGGATGGAGCCCATTAAATGGCTCATTTGATCTGCTGTCGCTGGGGTGGGAGGTGATTTTATTATATTATACTTTATTAATTTATTTGATTTTTTAAAATTAGTTTTATTGTTTTAAATGTGGTTTTATATTGTGTAAGCCGCCTTGAGTCCCTGTGGGCGAATAGGCGGCAATATAAATTCAATAAATAAATAAAATAAAAATAAATAAACTAACATCCAGATGAGCATAGATGAACTCCAAGAGTAACATTAGACTAACATTCGAGAAGTAAACAATACAGCAATCAAGGAACTGCCGAACAAGCCAACAGTAAACAGCTCCACCAAAGAACCACCAAGACTATCCCCACTAACACTGACAGGGCAAGGCACTAGAATATAAACAGAGAGAAAACCCCACTC
This sequence comes from Thamnophis elegans, assembly GCF_009769535.1. Classification (NCBI taxonomy): domain Eukaryota; kingdom Metazoa; phylum Chordata; class Lepidosauria; order Squamata; family Natricidae; genus Thamnophis; species Thamnophis elegans. The sequence goes on along the minus strand of NC_045549.1, from coordinate 1,638,386 downwards.
CTTCCACGAGGATGATGTGACCTAGTTGGGTCATGAAATGTCTGCAAGAAAGCAACTAAGCTCAGAGAGCACCGGGGACCCCTCTTTCAACCCTGAGCTATCAGAATTCTCCTGTCTTGGAAATACACTATCATCTGCACAAGATGTATTATGTGAAATCCTGAAGTTTGATATATTCTTTTTAAAGCAATTGCACCTCGATGGTGACATCATCAGCAATTCAGAACAACATCTGCTGAATTAAGAACATGCACATGAGCCACACAACTTAGTTTTGGACATTTTCAGATGGCCAATTGCCCCGTGATTGCTGTTATATTCATTTGAGTCTAACTTTCTGTCTAAACATTGCAGCATCTTCAGCATCTATAGTTGTAGAATGTTCCACCCACCCCATATCTGGAGAAACTTACCCATAAGTGTCTGCATTTCAGCCCTTTCTTCGTATAATTGGGCCACTTGATGTATCATCTTTTCTGCTTCATTGAGGATGTCAGAATCTAGGTGGTTAGCAACAGATCAGGTCAGGAACATCATAAACTAAGGAGAATATTCCTGACAGTGAGAATGATTAACCAGTGGAACAGCCTGCCTCCAAACGTTATGGGTGCTCCATCACTGGAGGCTTTCAAGAAAAGATGGGACAGCCATTTGTCTGAAATGTTATAGGGTCTCCTGCTTGAGCAGGACTTGGACTAGAAGAAAGATCAGAATTCTCTCCCTGCAATTAATTGCTTACCTTTCAGGGTTTCCAGAGATTCATTGTGCTGTAGAATAAAATTTCGAATCAACTTCATGGCATCGGTGTTTTGCCTGATATGGGCCGAATCAAAGTAATCTAAAATAGAAGACAGCAAAAGAAGAATGTATAAAGTCTGATGCCACGTGTCCACTTGCCCAAATGGAAAAGTGTTTGTATTCCCAAGTGAGTCTGGAACTAAGGGAGTTTTAGGACACCTTTAAAGAGTTTACACACTGTAACTATTGTTTTTCTTCTTCTTTTGCTCTTCACAAGTCAATCTTAACTCCTGGTGACTATGTGGACAAGTCTGTGCACTTTTCCGGGGCAACTTTGTCTTGGCAATTCCTTCTTCCTAGAGCTGAGAGGGTGGGACTGACTCAAAGTCACCCAACTGGTTTTGCGCCCAAGGCAGGACTAGAACTCACGGTCTTCTGTTTTTTAGCCAGGTGCCTTTAATCACTGCCCCAAACTGGCTCTCATCTTTGCACTAGGAAGAAGTCATTCTTGGGCAGAGCAAAAAGGCATCTTTTGTAACTTATGTTGAGTTCCTACTCAAAATAAAATAAAATAAAATAAGGTAACATAGAACTGGGCCTTTGGGAAACTATGTTTTATAGCTGACTGAAACCAGTTCTTCCGTTTTATTAAAAACCAGGATACTGGCGACCGTGGATTGCATATTGACTCTTGCATCATATTTAGCCAGGGAAATAATATCCCCCTTTACTTCCACGAAAGCTCTGCAAAATTTTAAAAAACCCTTCCCCACCCTTGATTACAGGTCGTCCTCAACTTATGACCACAATTGAGCCCAACATTTCTGTTGCTTAGTGAAACATTTGTTAAGTGAGTTTTGTCCCATTTTAGAGCCTGTCTTGCCACAGTTGTTAAGTGAATCACTGCAATTGATTAATTAGTACTGTGTTTCCCCGAAAATAAGACTGGGTCTTATATTAAATTTTGCTCCAAAAGATGCATTAGGACTTAATTTCAGGTTAGGTCTTATTTTCGGAGAAATACAGTACTAAATGCATCCATCTTGCTGACCATCTTAACTGGGGCTTATTTTGGGGGGGTTCACCGACAAATGCACTCCCAACAAATGTTCGCTGCCAAAACCGCCGTGACAAAATGGCGACTTTAAAAGCGCGCCGATAAAAGCACAAAAACAACGCAAAAACAACAGTAACAACGTTGTTAACCCTAACCCTTACCCTAAACCTAACCCTAACTCTAACCCTAATCCTAACCTAAAAACCCTAATCGCCCATTTATTGGCGCGGTTTTGTCAGCGCACTTTAATGGGCGCGCTTTCAACGTCGCCGTTTTGTCGGCATGCATTTGTCGGGCGCATTTGTCAGGTCATGATTTTGGGGATTGGGCTTATATTACGAGCATCCTGAAAAATCATGCTAGGACTTATTTTCTGGTTAGGTCTTATTATCGGGGAAACAGCCCACAGTTGTTACGTGAGCCACTGCAGTTGTTAGGTTATTTAACATGATTGTTGAGTGAATCTGGCTTCCCCATTGACTTGCTTGTCAGAAGATCACAAAAGGAGATCACGTGACCTGGGACATTGCAGTAAATGTGAACCAGATGCCAAGCATCTGGATTTTGATCATGTAGCCATGGGGATGCTGTAAGGGCCTTAAGTGCAAAAACCGGTCATAAGTCACTTTTTTCATGTAAAGTCACGGACCACCTGTACTTTTCCAGGTTCTTCTGGGTTCAAGTGCTTCTCCTCTAAAGACTTCTGTACAGTGCATATGATCAGTTAAACGGGGGAAATTCACGCACTGCAACACTGCAACTCTTAGACGCATGGAGTTCAGAGGCCGGGGAACTGGGACCAAGAACCCATGGAGACTTTTTCATGATGCAAGGCCTTATATTTGGCTGGTGGTAAAGTCCAAGCAGACCAAAGTGCCACTGCTGTGAACAAGGCTGCTTTCCTCCCATGCCATTCCAAGCAAGGACCTCACTGGGAAGTGAAAGAACCTTGTGGGAGAGTTGGTGGTGGTGCCTTTCCATTTGGAGATCATTCTGCAAAAACAAGGCGCTGACTAGAGAACTCACATTTCGTGTATATTGCTGCTGAGCTGGAAATCATAGCCAGGCACAGGAAACCCAAACTCCATTTATGCAAGTTGGTGAGCCAAATATCAGAGGTTCTTTCTAAGAGGACACAAAAGAAAATGATCCTCTTACACATAGTCCTCGACTTATGACTACAATTGAGTCCAACGTTGCTGTGGTTAAGTGAGCCACTTGGCTTTGCCCCATTTTATGACCTTTCTTGCCACAGTTGTTCAGTGAATTGCCGCAGTTGATAAGGTAGAACCCCGGTTGTTAAGTGAATCTGGCTTCCCCCATTGACTTTGCTTGAAAAAGGAGAAATATTAGGTGAGATTCGCCTAAGGGCTTCAGAGAGAGTTCAGCTGTCTATCTGTCTCTCTGCATTTTCTTTGAGGATGTTTCGCTTCTCATCCAAGACGTTTCTTCAGCTCTGAATGTCTATGGAGATTCTCAGTTGCCTTTTGGAAAGGCACCTTTGGGTCTACAGCTGTGAGGGTAAACCTGTGGCACGCGTGCCCAAAGTGGCACACGGAGCCATGTGGTTTGGCACGAGCAGCGTTGCCCGTTCCTCTTCCAGGTTTCTGGTGTGCACGCGTGCAACAATCAGCTAGCCTTCGTGCATGTGGCAGTGCCAGAAGCTGGAAGAGCTTGTCTTCCGTTTTCCAGCAAGAGCATGCGTGCTGGCCAGCTGATTGCCCCCCCCCCACATGGGTGCCAGTAACCGGAAGACTATCTGACTGGCACGCATGTGCGCGCTGGAAACTGGCAGTTTATTTTCTGCTGCGCAAGCCCCCTGGGCAACTCCTCTTCCAGGTTGTGGCCCTGATGAGCATTCTTGCATAGCACACGGATGCTCCCTTTTCAGCATGGTGCCGAAAGGTTCACCACCATCACTAGTCTACAGTTTTCACTGCTCTTACTTCTTGAAAGCACAAGACCAGGAAAGTATAGGAAAGTACAGGAAAGAAGGAATAGTAAGGATGTCTTGCAATGAGATATTTGTTTAATGGCTATTTTATTTTTAAAATTACAGCTAGTCCTTGATTCAAAACACTTCTTTAGGGACCATTCAAAGTTAGAACTGAAAAATGTGACTTATGACCCTTTTTCACACTTATGACCATTGCCGCACCCCCATGGTCACATCATCAACATTCAGACAGTTGGCAACTGTCTCACATATATGACCGTTGCAGTGCACCTTTTGCGACTTTCTGACAAGCAAAGTTAATGAGTAAATCAGATGGACTTACCAACTGCAATTATTCCCTTAATGACTGTGGCGAGAAAGGTCGTAAAATGGGGCAAAACTCACTTACCGTAACTCTTGGCATTTGCTAGGCTCACTTTCTATCCCCAAGTCTGAGTGATCAGCACATTTCAGGGAAACAAACCCCACATTTCTTGCTCATCTGCTCTCTGGTCCAGGCGTCTGGTTTCCCTCTGATCCTATGTGCTCAACAGCCTTGACTGCCAATTCCCATCCTTTCCCAGAACTCTTCCCACTCCCCTCTCCCACATGTCCTGCCATTCTTCAGGACACACAGCTAACTCACCTGGTGGATAGGGTTCTCTGGTCATAGTTTCATGGATGTCTTCTATCTTGGGTTTCACAACCTTCTTCTCCTTAGCTTTTGGTGCTGTAGAACCATAGCAGAAACTTTGATTATTTGAAGGCACTGATACCCCTTTTTTGTTGCTAATATTTATTATGTTGCTACGAAGGAGGCAGGAAACTCAGTTTGGGGAATGTAAATAAATCACCATTTTTGCATTGACTTGTCCCTTCTGCACCCAGAACTGTACAGATCCCACTTTATGTAGAGCTATTAAGAATACAGAATAACAGAATTGGAAGGGACCTTGGAGGTCTTCTAGTCCAACCCCCTGCTCAGGCAAGAAACCCAACAGCATTTCATACAAATGGCTGTCCAATTTCTTCTTTAAAAACTCCAGTGATGGGGAACCCACAATTTCTGCAGGTTCCACTAATGAATTTTTCTGGCTGTCAGGAAATTTCTCCTTAAATCTAGGTTGGATCGCTCTTTCTTAAGTTTCCATCCGGAACTTCTTGTCCTGTCCCCAGGTGCTTTGGAAAATAGGTTGACCATCTCTACTATCAGAAAAGGTGGAGCAACAAAAGTTGGCCCATTCAAAGTGGCAATGGGAGTAGCTGGCTTCCTAGAAGATATCACTAAGAAACATGTCCTTTATTTATCTGTTTATAAATAATGTGGTTTCATAAAATGTGCTAGCTTACCTTCTATTAATATCTGTAATTGTCTTATTTCTCTATCTCCCATTTTAGCTCCTCATTTTGAATATTCTTTCCTTGGATTTTTATTCACCTGTTAGGTCAGATGTGGAATGGAAAATTGAAATTATGCCTTGTTGAGAAATTATTTTATGTGTATTTTGCCTTTCAGCCCAGATGGAAGTCATGGTAGAGAGGTGCACATGACTTGTGACCCAGAAGTGCAAATCAAAGAGGCCCCTATTAGCTCCCAAAATTCAACCCTCATAAACTGGATTTGTTCAATGAGACAATATTGGCTTTCCATGCAGAAAAACCTGAAACGGGATTCAGAAACAAGTCCCTGAGTTTGAGTTCTGAAAAGCTAATAAAAGGTGTTGTAGTTCAGGGTTGAAATGAAGGGTCCCTGCTGTTCTCTGTGCTTGGTGGTTTTGTTGTAGATGTTCCGTTACCCAAACCAGGTAACATTTCAGTGCTAGAAAGGAGTCTGGTTTGTGGAGAGGAGGAGGAGGAGGAGGAGGAGGAGGAGGAAGAGTCTTCCGTTTTCCAGCATGAGCAGCTGATTGAGGAGGAGGAGGAGGACTATGGGCTCCTTAATGCTCTCTGAGCTTGGTTGTTTTCTTGCAGATCTTTCATTACCCAAACCAGGTAACATCATCAGTGCTAGTCCTGATGATGTGAGCGCTGATGATGTTCACTAATTTGGGTAATGAAATGTCTGTAAGAAACCAACCAAGCTCAGAGCGCACCAAAGACCCCTCAGTTCTGCAAAGCAGAGGCCAGAGGTTAGCCTATAGTGATGTGTCTTTGCACAGTGTAGCCTCATCAGAACAAACTTCTTACCTAGTCATGTCCCTCGTGGTGCACCATGGTTTTATATCCCTGCTGTTCAACTCCTTCTTGGGACTTCTCCTTTCAACAGCTTCAATTGTCCTTCCTGTATAATGCGGAAGGTTCCAGAACTCTTAGAGTGCAGCATCTGCTGCTGACCAACTGGAGCTGGTGAGCTGCCAATCAACAGAAAAGAAATCATGAATTCCACACCTCACTCTCCTTTCTCAGCGGTTTATACAGTGAGGGTCATCTTTATAATGCTACGTTCAGTCAAGACCATTAACACCAAGCCTCCAAATAGTTGGTTTGTAAGGGTTCCCCGAGCTCGGTCAATCATACAAAGATCACATGGAGACCACTCCCAAGATGAAAGTTTCCCTCCCACTGCCAAATACCAGCTACATAGAGCCTTAGATCTGTTCTACATGAACAAAGCCTTAGATCTATTTTACGAGACCAAAGAGACTCAGATGGGAAATGGTTGGTTGTCATTTAGATACGCAGCAACTCCATTCTTGGATGTAGATGAGAGTCAGAGACACACGAGTATTTTAAAAAATGCTCACTAAGCAAGTTCTCATACCAAGTACACAAACATCTCTATTTCCCTCTGTTTCCTGGGACTGCCAGAGCAACCAAGAGAGAGGGGTTAAGTCATATAAAACCAGGCACATCATTAGAAGCCAAAGTCACGAGGCTATGTCTGATTTACTTTGGCCTTGTCATGTGTGCGAATTCATTGGGGAAGGCAGTGATGTTAGGCATCGTTAGTGGAATAGGAAAAAAGGGGGCAAGCAAGGAACAGCCTGGTTTGATTCTATTAAAACCGATACCATGATGAACAGGGCCGCATGGAGAGCACTTGCCTATAAAGTCCAAAAGAGTCAGACAGGATTGAATGGTAAAAACAACAACAATGAAACTTAAAAGTTTTAAGCAAACATTTAGCCAGCCTTAGAAGTAAGGTGGGACCTAAAAATAGTTTCTATCTGGATTTGTAGCTGGGCTTCATGAGGAAGTTGAAATTAGACAGGGCAGCCCAGCTAGTGATGGCCTCCATCCTGAAGTTGAACTATAGCCAAGCCAGTTTCCAGCCAGGCTTCCCTGAGGGGACCCCATCATGGCTGCCCTCCCTCCCCAAAGACACCTCAACCCTTCCCGCCAAAACCTGACAGACCCCACTTCTTTTCTTTTATTGGCCCTCGGGGGTCAGGTGACTCTGGATGGGCCATGATTAGTTGGCTCTCATCTGTCATGGGAGAACCGCCTCCCTGAGGAGGTGATAGGCCCCTGTGCTCCTTTTTCCTTCCCCTTGTGGCTGTCCTCAGGTTGTCCCAGCTGTCAATCAAACAGCAGCCACCAATCAAAAGGCTGTTGTTGTGAGAAGGAAGGAAGACAAGATGGCTGCCTGAAGCTCTGCCACCACACGCCATAAGGCAGTGTTTCTCAAGCTTGGCAATTTGAAGATGTCCGGACTTCAACTCCCAGAATTCCCCAGCCAGCAAATGCTGGCTGGGGAATTCTGGGAGTCGAAGTCCGGACATCTTCAAGTTGCCAAGCTTGAGAAACACTGCCATAAGGAAATGGCTGAATAAACAGAGCCAAAGCCGGGTGTCAAAGTGAAGCTTGAAACTAAAAAAGATAGGCAGCAGCATCCAATCAAAGGGCTGTTGCTAGGCAGGAGGCAAGAAGGAGGGGAGACAAAATGGCTGCCTGAAGTTCTGCTGCCTCAGTCCTCATGAGCAGATGGCTGAATAAAGAGAGCCAAAGCTCTGTTTATCAAAGTGAGGATTGCAACTAAAAGGAGTTCTATTGCCTCCCAAAAGACCCCTTTGCCATTGTCTTTGAAGTGATCCTCTGCCACCAGCATCTCCCTATCTCACTGTTGCCCAGTTCAGGGCCCACCATGCTTTAGCTGAGCAGCTGGGATGACATCCATGCTCTGGGGGCCCTACTAGGAGCCTCTCCTCTTGGCATGGGCTCCCAGCATCATCCCCCTCTCACCCTCCAGGAACAGGATGAGGCAGCATGCAGGGTTGGCATTCTGTGAATTGGTCCACTATTAAATGGCTTGGGCCATTGTGAGGCGGAAATGGGCACACAGTACCATCTTGCCTCAGTACAAGTGCAGGCTGTGACCATTTCTGCAGGGCAGGGAGACAAATCCTCCTCCCCACCGCCTCTTCCTCCCCTGGGAAGGCAGCCTCCTCTCCTCTTTTTTCCGAAATACACCTGAAAACAGCACTCTGACAGCTCCCTTCGCCCGTTGCAGAAGGGCCCCTTCCCCAATATCTCTGGTCACTTCCCGTGGAAGCTTTGGGCATCATGATTCTCATGTTCATGAGGCTGCTGGTAATAAAGTTCGTTAGGAAATATGGATTTTTTTCCCCCCTTTTGTCAGTCTTTGTCTTTGCTGATTAAAAACGGCTTCCTCATCATGATGCTATAATTTGCAGTATCTACTACAATGTGGATTGTATATCTCCTTAAAGAATGGAATGGAATGGTACAGGAACAGGAACAGAATTTCTTATTGCCAAGTGGACCCACAAGGAATTTTTTCTCCAGTGAGTAAGCTCTCTAGAAACATACAATGCAAACGTACAGTTTGCACACATGCAGTTTACATAAAAACATAATTTCTCAGAGTGCATGCAAACAACAGTGATATATCACAAATCGTAAGACACAACCAACACAGCAATATAAAGTACCAATAGGAGTAGGTAATACTCCTATTGGTGTTTTAGGACTCTCACTGTGTAATAGGCGACAGGAAAGATAAGGAGGATAATAGCAATACAGCCCTACTATCTTGGCAAATATCCTTAGGCATCAGGCAGTGCTGTGGGACTGATGCATTTAACAGAATCACGGCATGGGGGACAAAAGTGATAATCGCCGTGGGTTTGCAATGTATAAATTGCCAGAGTGTGAAAAACAAGCAGGGCTTCAGAAGGATCAAGTAAGGAAACAGAAGGCGAATTACAAAGTTAATTTATTTCCAGTGGAAAGGAGGATACGACCGATCCATCCCACCTTTCGTTTTGGTAGACACATAACGTCTGTGCGTTGGACAAGGAAGTCATTTTCTTTAGCTCAAAGACACTCATTGGAGACCTGGTCTTGGACATGCCAAAAGCTGAACTCTTCCATCAGGCATTTTGGTATTTCTATTGGATATCAAAGGGCTTAAGCCTGTTGTACCAATTCAGTTACAGCTTGCTGAAAGGGGCTGCGTTTTCTACGTGCCATTTGTTATCTGGCTTCCTCTCACAAATGGTGAAGTAATCTAGCGAGCAATCAACATTAGTCCAGCAGTTTGGTGTGGTCAAACAGCGGGATAACAGAATGGTACATCTGTCTTTATAGTAATTGGTTACAGTTGCCACCGACCAGTAGCTGAAAGTCAAACACAGTATATGTTAGTCACCCACACAATTAAGATAAAGACTCATCTGTGGGAGAGGAAAGCGGATGATAAAGGTGTCCCTGGGAAGGTCAAAAAAGTCAAGAAGGTCCACCACAAGGACATCATCAAAAGCCTCTTATTCCTTTTTTCACATGTGTGTAATGCCTATAAAAGTGAGCAGGCACTTTTCCTGCCATCCTGGCTACATTTTAAGGAGCCAAATACAATGTAATAGCAATGGGTGAGCCCAATTAATTTGTTATTCCTTTTCTGTGCTTTATCTGTTGAGTTTATTTAATAATTTTACCTTTTTGTCACATGACACTCATAATCCAATGTGTCCTTTCAGATAGTCCCACCCTGGTGCTGCAGATTGTATATTCCTGATGAGGATGAATGTGCATAAGTAGAGCTTTCAGCAGAATGGTAAAGATAAAAGTAAAGGTTCCTCTCGCACATATGTGGTAGTCGTTCCCGACTCTAGGGGGCGGTGCTCATCTCTGTTTCAAGAGCCAGCGCTGTCCAAAGACGTTTCTGTGGTCATGTGGCCAGCATGACTCAACGCCTGAAGGTGCACGGAACGCTGCTCCCTTCCCACCAAAGGTGGCTCCTATTTTTCTACTTGCATTTTTACATGCTTTCGAACTGTTAGGTTGGCAGAAACTGGGACAAGTCATGGGAGCTCACTCTGTTATGTAGCACTAGGGATTCGAGCTGCCAAACTGCCGACCTTCTGATCAACAAGCTCAGCATCTTAGCCACTGAGCCACCCATATTCGTTTTTCAGCAGAATACAAGGGGGAATTTCTTTCAGGGTTTCTATAGAACAAGGCATAGACTCCATAACATGGATCAACTTACGCAACTTTTGTTTCTATGCCATTGCATTCCCATTTTTCGTTGTAGTAATTATGTCCCATCCAAAAGTCCTTAGGATGCTTTGCAATTTCTCTCGTTACAAACATCTGAAAACATCAATAGCACATCAATGTTAGAAATACTTCTTCAGTGACACTTTTAACGTTTCAAATCTTGACATCTGCCTAGCTGGGGTCCTTGGGAAGAATTCGATAGATCGATAAGAATCATACATCTGGTCTAAACAGCTGGCTGAATGTGCAACTAAAAAAATAGCAATAACAACAATATTATTATTATTATTATACAATTGTATCACAGCGGCCAGTTGTTTCGCGGGATTTAGCATTGCTTACTAGTCGGGCCCCACCCAGGGGTCTAGGATGTCGTAATGTATTTGTGTAATATGCGTGTAGATCCAAGCAGTGCGGCTTTTTGCATTTGACTGATGGTGAATTTGTTAATTTTTAACTGTTTTAAATGTAATTCCAGTGCTTTTGGAATAGCACCCAGTGTGCCAATTACCACTGGAATTACCACTGCTGGTTTGTGCCATAATCGTTGATTTTCTATTTTTAAGTCCTGGTATTTCACGATTTTTTCATATTCCTTCTCGTCGACCCTGCTATCACATGGTATTGCGATGTCTATGATTGTAACCTTATTTTTCTCAACCAGTGTGATGTCTGGTG